>NC_141699.1:611662749-611665249 GCF_964263255.1 Lissotriton vulgaris
CGGCTCTTCGGTTTTGGGCCTGGTCCACTAAAATGGCCCTGGGACACCTTGGAACTCGGACGCTTCCCTGATAGGGCTTGGGTCCCATTCTCGAAAGCGTCCCCTCAGCCGTGAAGATTCTACAAAAGTCTTGGGGGCCCCCGACTCCCGCAGGCTTCTGGTGGGGAGCGGCTGCCATGTCTGCTCGTGGAATGGCCACGACGGAGCTACGAGATGGTAGTGCTCTCATGCTGACGCCAGCTTTAGTCTGAAACATCCAGAAACACTGTAGACTACCAATTCGATCAGTTCCGGTAGCGCCCCAACATGACCCGGAAGAGAAGAACTTGCCCTCCCCTCTTTGACTGATGGTTCTTGTTGCCTGTCCCCTCTGTTGTCATTTAACAGAACTTTTTGGACTGCTGAAAGGGGTTGTGTTCCGAACGCTGGTTGGTGGAGACATTTTGACTATATTCTTGACCTACGTTGTCGCGTAATGCGTTATATGACACGCCGCGTTAGCGCACCCGGAAGTGATCCGGGGCGCGGCGCGTAACGTAAGCATAACAGGTCATGTGACTTGTTAATAAAACTTTTCATTGGTTCATTTTACTTTTGTTATTTTAATGATGAAAAGCTTGGTCATATGACCTAAAAATTACGCTTTTTATTGTTTTCGAACATTATTTTTTTTAAAACATATATGTTATAATATTCCAGGCTAATGTACTTTCCCGGAAAATTTACAACTGTCCTGCAAGTAAAATATATTCCTTTTTCGAGAAAAAGGGCGTTTCTTCGTTCCATGACGGAGCCGTTGAGTAAAAGAGACTCGGCCTGCTGTCTTAGTCGCCGATACGCCTGATTATCAGATTCCTATCGATCACTTTATGTTGCAGGAGTGGAAAACACAACTGCCCTTGACCATTTATCTTTACTACGTTCCTACATATTATACCTTTTATCCGTCATGTAATTGGACTGCTTTATTTCACTTGCCTTTTACTGATTCGAAAACAGTGACTAAAAGTAAAAACTTTACCAATGTAAATACTACTACCGTGTTTTGTTTTAAAAACCTTTATTGTGAAAATGTCAGTATACAAATACGGGCCTATAACCACGTGGGCCGGCCACGGAGCAAACTGAAATCGTATATGATGAGGAGACATTTACACTGTAGAGGAACGTAACGAGCGGGCCATTAGGTTGCAAGAACTAAGGTGTCTAACAGTTGCGGAATCGGTGGACGTACATTTTGTAATTAAAATAAGACAGGGCCACTTACAATAAAATTTTCTAGATATACATTTGCGGGCAAGGAGTTACGAGTCCCATTTATACCGGCGCCATTTTGGGCGAGGCCGGGCAGGTCCAAGATATAGTCAAAATGTCTCCACCAACAATCGGCCAGACCAGAACCCCTTTCGGCCCTTTATGCTACAAGATGGTGTCTTCCATTCAGAAAATATTGTTGGCAGCATTTTGAAAGGAAAGATAAACAGCCGTTCTCCTAGCGAGTCTCACATTGTTACATTTAGGAAGAATGTTGAAGAGTAATATGTGGAAAATCTGAAGCCATTTTTCTACAAACTCTCAATCAGCCTAAGTCATGGGCGATCTTTGTCCACACCAGGGCAATAGTGAAGCTGCAGCAGGTGCAAAAGAGCTTCAGACAGTCTTACAAGCACTGCTTTTCTAAACATTTTTTTGTATTTTTGCACAGTTTTATATTTTGTTTTTGTTTTTGATGGAGGGGAAACAACAAAAAACAGGCATTGAAAAAAGCTCAACAGTGCAGGGCGCCTTGTGCTGGTTCCGACCTATTCACACATCGGTCCACTACTGACATCACCTCATAAGCCAACGGGGCACCCCACACTGACTTTCGGCGCAGCATTGTAGGATGGCCACACCAGTGCGGCAACTTGCTGGACACCACCTCGGTGCCATCCGGATCTCGGAGCGTTCGAGTCACTGTACCGCAAGAGTGACCGGAACTCAGCTGGTCACGCCGTCTTTCGGCGCAGCATTGTAGGATGGCCATACCAGTGCGCCAACTTGCTGGACACCACCTCGGTGCCATCCGGATCTCGGCGCGTTCGAGTCACTGTACCGCAAGAGTGACCGGAACTCAGCTGAACACGCCGTCTTTTGGCGCAGCATTGTAGGATGGCCACACCAGTGCAGCAATTTGCTGGACACCACCTTGGGCAACAGTGAAGCTGCAGCAGGTGCAAATAAGCTTCAGATAGTCTTACAAGCACTGCTCAGAACTCTCAACTATGGCACTCACCATCCAGGACTTGCCATTCGGATCTTGGCGCCTTGTGCTGGTTCCGACCTATTCACACATCGGTCCACTACTGACATCACCTCATAAGCCAACGGGGCACCCCACGCCGACTTTCGGCACAGCATTGTAGGATGGCCACACCAGTGCGGCAACTTGCTGGACACAACCTCGGTGCCATCCGGATCTCGGCGCGTTCGACTCACTGTACCGCAAGAGTGACCGGAA